>NW_026859821.1:0-27330 GCF_026571515.1 Ruditapes philippinarum
TAAAAAGGAAAAAAATAACACAAAAAAACAAAAACTTTTACAGCAAATATATGTGATCTTAACAACCAGGTCAGTGAAATTATATTTAATTCCAAGACACGTATGAAAACGAAGAAATGAAAAGAAGATGATATGGCAAACTAATTTTTAAATTCTAAACCATTAGATTCACCATTTTTGTAAACGTTTCATCTGTCGATTTATGTCATCTAAAATTGCGACAAGGCCATATTTAGCAAGATTTTAAATTAACCCCCTGAGTATCTTGTTAACCGTCATACCATCAATTTAAAATATCCTCCTCAATGGTAGACATTGGCAATCGTAATTATTTAAAATTATTCTTAATTGAAAAGCTTTTAAGACCGGATACAGGGAATGTTCAGAGTGCTATTCAGCCATAATCTCAGACAATTTTTATCAAGTTAGTCTATAAATACACCATTGATAATTATCATGTCTATCTTGCCCCAGACATTTCAGTCACCTTATACGGATATATAATTCTTGTGAGATTAAACAGACTTCAAATATGACCGAAAAGTACTAAATAAATAACAGTTATCTGATATTGCTAAATAACTAAAAACTTGTAGTAGTGTCTGTTTTCTGTCAAAAAGTAATATTCTAGATGATTAAAACAAAGAAAGGAAAAAGACAATAAAACAAATAAGAACGCCAAAAAATGTCCACGCATGTAGGTGCTTTAATTGGCAATAGTTCATATGTTTAGAAAAAAAAAATTGGGATTAACACAAAATTTTAATCCTTTGAAAATAATATTTCAAACTCAAAACAAACATTAAATGTTTACAATTTAGAAACGAAACACGATCTCTCGTTCAAGAGGGCAAGTAACTGTCAAGGCTCCTAACACATTGATTCAAGTGGTATGCTACTTAAAACAATTAAAACATCCGAAAACTAACTAGAGCTCCGCGAGTCGGATGTATCGCCTTGTGAACAGTATAGCTGTCACTTACGCATATTCTTCTTAAAAAAATATAGGTTCTTTATAAACATAACTCCTATTATGTACATGTACCTTGAACTTTAGTGACATTTGAACTGATTGTAACAATGTTACACCAGGATTTGATATAGCTTGAATTTGTTCTTATTATTTAGGAGAAATTGTCCGGACAAAAATAAAGTATAATAATTAACAAGGGCAATAACTCTAAAAGCATGAAATACAGAGAACCAGTTCTTGTGCAGTGCTCTTCTTCTCGATAGGATCTATCATCCTATGAAGTGTCAACTCCATAGCTTTTAAAGTTTAGATGAAATGTCTAGGACAAAAATAAAGTATTATATTAAACAACAAAGGACAAACTCCAAAATCATGAAGTAAAAAGTGCCGGTTTTGTGCAGTGCACATCTTTTTGAGATCTAGCATTCTAGGAAGTTTCATATCATATCAATAGCTTTTATAGTTTAGAAGAAACTGCCTGGACACGAATGAAATATGAAAATTAACAAAAGGCAATAACACAAAAAATAAGAAAAGCAGAATACCAGATTTTGTGCACTGCAATTTTTCTAAATAAGATCTATAATCCTCAGAATTTTCTAAACAAAACACTTATAGTTTAGGATAAATGGCCAGGACAAAAATAAAGTAAGGAAATTAACAAAAGAAAAAAAAGAAGTACAAAATACTGGCTTCTGTGCAATACACTTCTGCTTAATGAGATCTATAATCCATGAAGTTTCAAGTCCATAGTTAAGGCAAAATGGCTTCGACAAAATATTAGGTATAAAAATTAACACAAGGGCAATAACTCAAAAAAAAAAAGAAATACAGAGTGCTTGTTATTGTGCACTTCACTTTTTATTAATAAGATCTGTCATCCTGTTTCAAGTCCATAGCTTTCATAGTCTGGGAGAAATGGCCCGGACATAGTAAAGTATGAAAATTAACAAAGGTCAATTACCCAAAAATAAAGCACAAAGTAGCAATTCTTGCGCACTACAATTTGAGTCCTTAATAGAAGCATGCATTCCAAGTTTGGAGTCAATCCGACTTATAGTGACGAGCTTTGCTCCGGACAAGACCTGGGTGACGCAGCCGCCGACGGCGATTCCGACGGCGACGCCAATAACGACACAGACATCAGCGCCGCGACAAAAATAGCCCCTTTATGACGTCTTTTCAATGCGACACAAAAAAGTAAAGTATTACTCTTTTCAATCCAATTATTTTGTAATTATTCATAATAATTGATTAATTAATATGGAGCATGGTCACCTTTTCTAGTTGAGAAACTGGTTATACATGTATGATAAAGATACAACCCAAAAGAATATCGTCGGACTAGTGTGGGTGGCTATCGTGGAAACATTTTTTTATTTTATCTTTTGTTTCGGATACCAATTTTTATTAAATGTAGGGGCTTCTGAACAGACAAAATGCATTACATATTCACTGATAAATATCATTGAATATTAGTAGTACCTTATGGTTGCGTAGGTTTATATCCTGTTTCAAAAAGCATTGTCAATTCCCATCTGTTTTTCTATTAACTAAAACGTTAAAGGCTTCTCACGCAATTCATGCATTACATACACTGTGAATGGCACTTTGTAAATGTAGATGATATGGCTTTTGAATCACATATTGTGATCACAAGCGCAATATTAATCAATCTCCGGTAACGCTCTGAAATCAGTTTAATGTTCGTATGCAAAACACAAATGTAGCAAATTTGTAAATATAAATCTCATAATGAATTGCAATCATTAATGTTTTGCCTTTTTATTTATGTAATGCAATGCTATTAAACATCAGAATTATGAAATATTAATCAAATTGCTCGCAATGAAACATGAACCTGTCTTAGTGTTCTTCCAATGTCAGTTGAAGGAAATTTCACTTTTGCGTAATAATTTTTTTTTCTGTTGCTTTTCGACCATTGATTCATGCAAATTAGGGTTGGAGATTAAACATGTCGCTGTTAGGAAAATTTTCTACGATAGTAATACAATTTAAATACGCCTAGTAATACTGCAATTTATCATCAACAAACTTATATCTTAATAACAAAAAAAGGACAAACAATGGGTCAATAGCTTTAAGATGCCATGATATATATGCGATTTGTTTCATAAATATATAAATAGTGTCCCTAAAGCTAAATGCCGTAGATGCACATGAACACATTTGCTAACAACAAAAAATCTATCGTATATATCTAGCCGTTGATTTGTCATTAAATGTTCCGGTAACACCACCTAAATAATAATGTTATCTATGTCACAGCACTGCATCTCTCTATCTGTCATTTAGAAAAAAAAACTCGAAGGAGAGACAATGTCAATATGGAATTAGTTACAATGAAAGGTAATGTTATGTGGAAATTAATTACATTTATGAAACTATTCTATCAGACGGATTCTTTTAAGAAAACAGATATTCTATCTCTTTATCAGCACACTTAAAGGCACATAATGTCTCAGAAACGATTAGATTGTTGATTTTTAAGAAAGGGCAAATATGAGTTTTTAGCTTACCTGAGCAATGCTCGGGGTAAGCTATTGTGATGGCCCTGTGTCCGTCGTCGTGTGTCGTCAACTTTTGAACATTAACAACATCTCCTCTGAAACCAATGACTGTACATCAACCAAACTTTACAGAAATGATCCTTGGGTGGTCCCCTTTCAAAGCTGTTCAAATGGTTCCGGTCTGTTGCATATGTAGGTCATAGGGCCAGAAATGGATTTCAAAAAACACAAAATTAAAAATTCTTCTTGTCTGAGAGTACATGGGCCAGAGCTTTGATTTTTGGTATATGGTATCATCTATTGGTCCTTTACCAAAGTTGTTCAAATTTTGTCCCTAGTTTCAAAATTTGGCCCCGCCCCGGGGGGTCATGGGTTTTTCCTTATATGTATATAGTAAAATCTAAAAAAATCTTCTTCTCTGATTTGGCACAGGCTACAGATTAGATATATGGCATGAAACATTGTGTAGTAGACCTCTATCAAGATTGTTCAAATAATGGCCCTAGGTTCAAAATTGGCCCCGCCCCGGGGGGTCATTGATTTTCATCACATACATAAAGTGAAAACTTGAAAAATCTTCTGGTCTGAAAGTAAATGCCCTAGAGCATTGATATTTGGTCAATGGTATCATCTGAAGGTCCAATACCAAAGTTGTACAAATTTTGTTCCTAGTGTCAAAATTGGCTCCACCCCGGGGGGTCATAGGTTTTTCTAATATGTATATAGTAAAACATAAAAAAAAATCTTCTTCTCTGAATTGGCAAAGGCTACAGATAAGATATTTGGCATGAAACATTGTGTGGTAGACCTCTATCAAGATTGTTTAAATAATGGCACTCGGGTCAAAATTGGCCCCTCCCTCGGGGGTCATTGATTTTCATGATATACATATAGTGAAAACTTGAAAAATCATCTGGTCTGAAAGTAAATGGCCTAGATCTTTGATATTTGGTCTATGGTATCATCTATAGGTCCAAAACCAAAGTTGTTCAAATTTTGTTCCTAGAATTAAAATCGGCCCCGCCCTGGGGGTCATAGGTTTTTCCTTATATGTATATTGTAAAACCTAAAAAATATCTACTTCTCTGAATTTGTAAAGGCTACAGGTTAGATATTTGGCATGAAACAATTTTAAATTGACCTCTACCAAGATTGTTCAAATAATGGCCCTTGGGTCAAAATTGGCCCTGCCCCGGGGGGTCATTGATTTTCAATATATACATATAGTGAAAACTTGAAAAATCTTCTGGTCTGAAAGTAAATGTCCTAGAGCTTTGATATATGTTATATTGTATTACCTGAAGGTCCAATAAAACAGTTGATCAAATTTTGTCCCTAGTATCAAACTTGGCCCCGCCCTGGGGGGTAATAGGTTTTTAGCTCACCTGTCACAAAGTGGCAGGGTGAGCTTTTGTGATCGCTTTTCGTCCGGCGTCCGTAAACTTTTACTTTAAATGACATCTCCTCATTAACCGCTGAGCCAATTTCATCCAAACTTCACAGGAATGTTCCTTTGGTGGTCACCTTTAAAAATTGTTCAAAGAATTTAATTCCATGCAGAACTCTGGTTGCCATGGCAACCGAAAGAAAAAAACTTAATATATCTTCTTTTAAAAAACCCAAACAGGTAGAGTTTAGCTATTTGGCATGAAACATCTTCACGTGAGTGTCTATCAAACTTGTTCAAATAAAAGCCCTGGGGTCAAAATTGGCCCCGCCCCGGGGGTCATTGATTTTCCCTATATGCATATAGTAAAAACTTAAAAAATCTTCTTTTAAAAAACATTAAGAGCTAGAGCTAAGATATTTAGCATGAAACATCTTCTAATGGGTGTCTACCAAGTTTGTTCAAATAAAAGCCCTGGGGTCAAAATTGGCCCCGCCCAAGGGGGTTATTGATTTTCCCTATATGCATACAGTAAAAACTAATAAAATCTTCTTTTAAAGAACCCAAAGAGCCAGAGCTAAGATATTTAGCAAGAAACATGTTCTAATTGGTGTCTACCAAATTTGTTCAAATAAGAGCCCATGGGTCAAAATTTGCCAAGCCCCGGGGGTCATTGATTTTCCTTATATGTGTAAAGCAAAAACTTTAAAAAAAGTCTTCTTTGAAAAAAAACAACAAATAGCTAGAATTTTGTTACTAAGCATGAAACATCTTCTAGTGAGTGTCTACAAAATTTGTTCATATAAAAGCCCTTGGGTCAAAATTGGCCTCGACCCGGGGGTAATTTATTTTATTTATGTGTATAGCAAAAACTTAAATAAACTTCTTTGAAAAAACCCAAACAGCTAGAGTTAAGATATTAAGCATGAAACATCTTCCAGTAAATGTCTTCAAAGTTTGTTCAAATAAAAGCCCTAGGGTCAAAATTGGCCCTGCCCCGGGGGACATTGATTTTCCTTATATGTGTATAGCAAAAACTTAAGAATCTGATTAAAAAAAGATATAGCTAGAGTTTAGATATTAAGCATGAAACATCTTCTAGTGAGCGTCAAATGGGTTCAAAACTGGCCCCGCCCTAGGGGTGTCATTGCTTTTAACTATATGTGTATAGTTAAATCTTAAAAAATCTTTTTTTTAAAAACTCAACGATCCAAACCTTAGATGTTTAGCATGAACTATCTTCTAATGGGTGTTTACCAAGTTTGTTCAAACAAAAGCCCTGGGGATTAAACTGGCCCCGCTCTGGGGCCTATATACAGGTGAGCGACTTCAGGGCCATCATGGCCCTCTTGTTAATGTTAATATAACGGTTATATTCTGTGTTTGTCTATTTTAGAGCATGTTGGTTACTCTTGTCAGTGAAAAAGTAGTGCTGAATCTGAAACTATTTATCATGAATGTAGCAAAATGTAAGGAAAGTAGCTTTTTTACTTTCATACAAAATATTAAATCATTAAATGTAATATTAACCAAAATGCAACAGAGCCAAAGATGGTTCAGGTGATTGGCCAATGAGTAACAGTTTTGAAATACTTACAGGTTAACTATTAAAGCTTTTGTGAAATAGAAATAAATTGCTTTCTGCGGCCTAATGGACCTTTAAGTACACTTAAGATATATGAATTGCCACTATGAAGTAGCTGAAACAAGTAAGAAACGTGCATATAGACATTTAAGCAATAACCAATAGGGAAAAAAGAATGAAATCTTTGAAAAAGTATTAAAAAATTTCCCGGAAGTGTGCGTTAAATAAAGCAATGCTTTGATAAATTTAAATTGATGATTTTGTATCAAGTGAAGAAAACTCTTAATTTATGCCACAAACCTGTTCACAAATGACTGCTGTAAAATTATTTACGACTAGATCATCTTATCTCATCAATTTTGCAGTATCTATATTTTATAAAATAGATTATAAAATTGATAAACAGTTAATTATAAAATTCATAAACCGTAAACGTTTTTCAAAATATATTTTCTACTTTTCTCTCTTTTTTAATTTTTGTATTTTTCGGAAAAGACGTAACAAAGAATGGGTTTTCTATTTAATACACGTAAATTATTATGCAAACATAATTAAATATTCTGGAAGATAACATTTAATAATGCCGCTATTTTTTATGTTGAGCAGCTGTACAGAGTTGCCACATACTTCGGGTCAGTATTGCTATATTTTTCTGGCGCTTTTCTTTTTTTTCAACCACTTTTAAGAGTTGAAAATTGAGTACCGTTCATACCGGTGCTAGGGGACGTGAGGAATGTTGCACTTTTACTTTATACTTCATGTACATATTCAATTGAACCGAGTCTGCAATGTTCAAGCAATTTGATTGTGATAAATGCTGTCGAGGGATCACAGTTTCTCCAGACTTTTTAAACAATTTAACAATGATTTGGTGCATGCGACACACTTTTAAGATCTAGCGTCAATTGGGTAGGAAATTCATAGTTGGATAGTCTCAGCTAAAACAACAAGCTTTTAACTACTTTTAATGAACTGTGGTAAATAGATGCATAATAAAAAGATGATGTAAAAATCAACATCGAGGCGATTGGTGCGGGAAAAAGGCTGGACAATTAGTGCACAAAAAGTACTTTTAGGTTCAAAATCATCACTAAGATGTAACATGTAATTATGTTATGGAAAAAAATGATATTTGAACATAAGCTGCATCAATGAATCCGTCAAATTGACTCAATTAAAATAAGAGAACAGGTTTTATCAGAGTAAAATCTATTCTGTAATATTTTGCCATTTCGTTGTAAGGAAGAAAAACATTTCATAAAAAATAATCTTGATATGATTCATCCTTGTGGTTAAATATCACGCAAGTATCTATTAATAAGACATTTCAGTAACTAATAAAACTGATATATTATGATAAGTACAACACCTGTTTGTAATAGGAATCAATTTGACATTTTGCTAAATGTGAAGGTCATGTTCTTTTATCAATCAGAATGCATTATTTATTATCACAAAACTTGTCAACAATATTACCTGGAAAACATCAGCAATTGTTTCAATTAGAGAGACGACCCGTTCCGTTTTGAATTATGTAAGCTTGAAAATTACATACAAAATCCCATAAATTAATTTATAAGAGAAATTTTTCTTCCTTGTTTAGGTTAATTTTTTACATGACAAAAAATTATTTATTTAACCTTTTAACATTTCTTGTCGTGGAAAAAAGAAAGAAAAAAAAAGAAAAAAATCATAAAGCTAAGTATTATCCATTTAAACAGTAACTTGTACCACATTCAATGATATAATATTAAATGGTTTTGCATCTAGAACTTTTTTATCATTCACGAGACTCGAAATCGCGTGACTTCAAATGCTGAAAATAATAATAAAAAATATTTTCACATGATTTTGTACCAGTTTCGGATTATATTTATTTATTTTAAACGATTTAAAATAAACTTTCAATAAACATCGTTCTATTAACTTAAAGCAAGTTTAATGAACATTTTTTTTACATATTGCAATAAAAACAATGAACAATAAGAATAACATAATATGTACAGCGAAATCAGTGTTTCTTTTTCATTAGTCCAACATTTTGTAAAGTCAGCATTTCGAACTGATGAATGAGGTTTAATATTAGAGAATGTCTTCTTTTTGTTCTCATAGATTAATTACATGTTATTTTATTCAACATTTTGTCCGGCTGAAATTTTCGCAATTTGCAAAACGAGCAAAATGTACCCAGTGACACAACATGTTGCTTTGACAAGAATAAATATCTATGCAAAGAAATCTTGTATCGTGAATTGATTTTGCAATTAAATAAAATAATGACAATGATGAATAAAGCACATAGAATGTAGAACCGATCATTTGATAATGTTCTATTTTACGACCTAATTATGACAGATATACTTACACTACAATATTTGTTCTATGATGACATCATGTTGGATATGTCAGCCTCAAGGTTAAAAAATCATGATTAATCTGCTTGACCTTAATAACCTCTTATCATACATCAAATTATACTATTTTGTTCCGCAAATTCGTAACCAGTTTAGTTTAGATGCACACTTGTATGGGAGAGATGAAAGTGTCATTAATGAAATACTTGAAACGGAAGCAAGTGTGAAAATGAATGTTCCATGATAATTGCCTTATCAAAACATACGTAGATGATAAGCAATTCTTTTTTAGCTGTTTTTTTGTAAAGCAGTTGTAAATTTTCGTGGACAGAATTTTGTGAGCTCTTACTGCTGGTGAAGACGTATTTTCAATTAATCAAATTCAAAATATGGTAAAAGTAAACAAACTTGTTGACCTACTTTACGTTCATGACATACGTTCGCGTTGTTCACTTAAAAATTGACTAAGATCCAATACATATGTTAAAAAAAAACAAAGTTGCAATAACTCTGTGTCCTTGCTTTCCATAGCAATTACATAGAAACGCATTTTAGAAAACATAAACAAAGTTGCGATTACTTTGTGTCCTTGCATACCATAGCAATTACATAGAAACATACTGAGTATTGACAATAAGCAATATTCTAATATTATGCTGACATTGGAATGTGTCACTTTGAAACATAGTCCTATATCGTTATGAATTTTTCCCTATATTAAAAATTATAAATGATTATAGCTCTTGTCATTAATGCAGACCTTGATTAAATAATGTTTGGTCTTCAATTTCCTCAGTTAAACCTCAGTCTATGTTTTTTTATCCCATATGGATATAATAAAAACAAAACTTTACCGATTAATTATCTCTTTAATTGTATTTTTGTTTACTTTAACATAATGTAATCACAGTTTAGGATTATTGAAAATACTTTTTTTTTGTTTAAAGGTGCGATTTGAATGCAAACAAGAATGTTTTAGCATTGCCATGATATTGTTCAGCGTATTCTAGAATAGGACTGTCCATAACTGAATCTTGTCAGAATGATTGAAGATGAGGACAGAAATTGCCTAGCGTGTTAAATGATGCAATTTGTTTTTTATCTGTCAATTACTGAAAAGCTTTAGTCTTTTAATTTAAATTTAAGCACAATCCATAGAGTACAGACTAAGGAATACCCCATCCCGTGCAATATTTTGAGCACTGGCTCAGCCATGAGCAAAACGAATAATGCCTCTTTGTGCGTTCTTTTTTCAAGCAAGAACGTGCATCTGAGTTGAACCACCAACGTCTTGTAAGCTATCTAGAACGTTTCCTCTTATAAAAAATAATTCAAACAGTCATTTACAAATTATCGGTACATTTAATCAGAACTGATTAATTAACAATGCACAAATGCATTGTAGCGTACTTTACTCTGGTGAGGAAAAAATCAGTATTTGTAGTTATGTAAAAAAGTTTATGTACCTACAGTACGTGTTGTTATTTATATGCTTATAAACTTACTGTGTCATAACTGTTTGCAAGTATTTATATATACATATATTAGTGAAAACATACATTTTGTCACCCAAAATTAAACACCCTTTTTTATCACTCGCGATTATAACGAATTCTATCATAATAATATACTTCAATGTTTTGTCTCAAAGTTGCAAAGAAATGTCTATCTTGCGTTGCATCAAAACTTATTTCAAAGTGCTGCAACTTCTCAATTAATTGCGACAGAGAGTCAAATGATTTTCAGCGTTGGTTATACGTTAACTTATGATCGATCTTTGGTCGTTTTAAGCCGCACAAATCATACATTTTCTTGGCAATGAGGGGACTGACACCCCATTCAAACCCCAAAACGGACGGGGGCACATCCCCCTTCTGGCAACCCCTGATGTATCCTTCGGAAAGAGGTCCGCGCCAAAAAAGTGTCACTTTTTTAAACAACATTTCTCAAACAGAAAAAAACAAGTGTCAAATAAGGCATTTTATCACTATTTTGATTTCCTCTCTTTGATAATTAGTTAGGTTTAAGTGTTTTAAAAATCAAAACATTTTTTCTTTTTGTATTTTTTTTCTGTTGTATCTGTTTTTCTTATTATTAAAAACCGGGTCTTCCCCTTTTCGTTTATTTATTTTGTTCCGGTTCATAAATGTTTCAAATGAAGTTACATCGTCAGTGCAGATTCTTATGACAGACAGAAGCGAGGCTTAAGCTAAAATGCTTTACCCTCTATTATGTATGCTATACTTACACAATGATTGTTTTTATTATATTTCTATTTGTTATTACTAGATTGTGTATAATTGTATAACATGTGTGTAAATCTATTTGGAAAATAAATATTGTTTAAACCAAAACTGTCATATGATGTTTATATTAGCCATGTCTATAGATTGCAATATGAATAATTGGTATAGAATATGGAAACTTTTGTAAAAGGGATATTGTGTGAACATCTATTTCTATGTTTTAGAATGAAACCATTGGATATGTTCCAAAATTATCTGTATATTTCACGGTGTTCAAACTGTCATATAATGTGTTTAAATCAAGGACATTGCTATACGAATCTTCGGTTTAGATTTGTTTGTTATTTACTTCTTGTAACGGGGCGTCCGTTGCCGAGAGGGTAAGGTCGTTGACTTTAAACCACTTGCCCCTCACCGCTGTGGGTTCAAATCCCGACAGGGACTTCGGATTCTTTCATGAGAGGAAGCTATCCAGCTAGCTTACGGAACGTCGGTGGTTCTTCTCAGGTGCCCTTCGTGCCTGAAATAATGCACGGAAGGGCACCTGAGGTCTTCCTCCACCAGTAAAGCTGGAACGTCGCGATATGACCTATACTGTGTCGATGTGACGTAAAACCCAAAAACAAAAAAAAACAAAAACAAAAAAGAACTTCTTGTAACAGTGAAATATATGTGGAAATATTTCTTTTTTTTCTAAAACAAAACGTAGATCATGTTTTGTTTATATGCTGCAAATAAGTTTTAGTAAAGAACAAAATGTCCCCGAAATGTGGGTAAAATATGGTGATTTGATTTTTGTTAATTTTCCGCGGCGGAAAAATGAGGACGATGCTCAATGTTAAATGGACATTTCTCAGATTTAATCAATACATTAATCATATAAATCTTGTTTAGACTTGTTTATAATCAAATTAAAATCAAGCAATCCAAAGGTGTATTTTTATATAGTTGATATAGGACATTTAACATTGCATAACTACTGATTGTATGTAAATTATCATAAACACATGTTTATATTTTCTAAACATAAAAATTCCTTTCATCTAATGAATAAAATAACGTCCAATGTATAAATGATCGATTAAAAAACTGACAATGACATGCAAGTTAATAGGACTGTCATGTTAATCATATATACAAATGTCAGAAAAGTTAAAAACTGTGACAAATACTTAAGTCACTTAAATATCAATTAATGCTTTTAGCATAATATGAAATAAGAGAACCGGAAGTACAATGTTGTGTGACAGATAACAATAAAGGAAATGCGAAAAAAGATATAATAAAAGGTGTGTTTATAAGAGGATATTAATAAAAATAAACCATCCATACGAAGCTTTATATGAGGGTGTTCGTAGCCGAGTTGTTAACGTTAAAACTTTCTAACAACGTGGCCCCTTTCTGCGAATGATTCGAATTGTATGGAACTTTTTATGTGAGAAAGATAATTCAGCTACTTAGTTAATTTAAAAGATGGTGCTACTATTAATGCACGCTCGTGTTATAAATGATAACGGAGGGACACCTGAACACTTACTCCACCAATTAAGCTAGAATGCCCAACGTGTGATCTCATTCATGTTGTAATCTTAAATCCAACAAAACAAACAACTTCGTTTGTATTTTTGCTAGAAATGTCTGACACTATCCGATGTCTATCAAAATGAAGGTTAAATGTGGACGGTATGCAATGTTGCTTGTATTTCAACCCTGTATTTAAGATAAAGGCGACGACAAAACGTAATTTTATAGCTGGTAATTATATTCTTTAACACTCACTATTTTAATCATTCCTGCATCTTTTTCATGTAATGTAACTGGCAACGTTAAGTGAATTGTGTTAAATGCATTCTGTTTAGCAATAATATTTTTATCGTTATTCTATATTTTTGCAAGGTTACGTGCCATACTTGAAATGTCATTGACGCATGGGAAAATGACTATAATTGCAATAATTTAGGTTGAATAGAGGATAAATTCCCCCGTTATCTGTTCCTTTCATACTAAACAAACCAGTCACACATTGCTGAGATATCAAAGTAAACTTTGTGTCATAACAAAACGTCAACTGAGTAGTGGTTTGCTTTTTACATTACTTTTGCCATGCTTACATCGAACGGTAAAACTTACAATGTTTGATATTATTCTGAGTATATTTCATGGTTATCTTTGTTTAAAGCCCTCCGATTGATCAATATATGATTATTTATATCCATATATTTATGCTCCTAGTTTCTTTGAAATTCCTTTGGTTTATTAAATATATTGTAGTCTTTGTTAAAGGAGTTCCTTTTACAGTCACTGTGTAGTTTTTTTTGTTTAGTCCATGCTCGTCCTAGCTTTTATTCCTCATTGAAATTTTGTGAATATGCAACCATTGCCAGTGTGTTCTGCCTAATACAAAATGCGAGACATCATTTATCTATCACGCTAAGTATCAATGTATTCCAATAATAGTAATAAGTTTTCTTCCATTTTGCTCATCTCACTTAACACATCAAATAGATTTATTAAATATGTTGAGCCTTATATGTTGAGGATATATATATTGCATTCTAACAGGACCTGCATTTTTCCTTATTGAACAAAGAAGAACCGAAAGTGTGTGTTATTATGCAATAGAGTCACTGTTTGACGCTCTATATTTAGACATGTGACTAATCATTATACATGTGACGTAACCACTATAAAATCCGACGCGCTGACAATTAATACGGAAACAAACCAGGCGCAATTTTTGCTTAATAGCAGGTTACGGCAGCATTTTTTGTGTTTATGTCGTGTTAGAATCGAAATAATATATCCAAATCGGTGATTTTATCGCTGGATAACATCACTGTTTGTCGTTCGGATGCACGTCATTATATTACTCGGGCTACGCCCTCGTGATATATTTCCTCGCATCCGAACTCCAAACAGTGATGTTATTGAGCGGTACAATCACAGTTTGGGATATATTATTTCTTAAATAATAGTGAACCAAACAATCGAGTGGGTTTTAGAAAGGGCAATCGTTGACAAGTGTTTATATATCTATGATGTTTTTGTGGTATACATGTTATTAAATATCGCAAACTATAATGTCAGCTGCAGACGTTTGTCTAAGTGAAAGTGCTTCTTTGTATATAGGGATTTAGGATCGTTGTTAAATTGTAGTACATCAAGCAGTCAATGTCAAAAAAAGTAATAAATGTGTTAAAAGACACACAAAATGTTTTCGTTTCCTTGATTGGTTTATTGTTCTAATGCTGGATTTAACAAGAGTCTGCTATTGGTTACTCGGTGGTCGGCCCATTAAAAAGAAGAATAAAAAATATGTTCATTTATTGCTTGTAATCAGTCAATACTGATCTCTTCGACTGCGAATCCAACATAAATTTTGAATCAGCGATGCGAGACAAATTAGCATTAGAATCAATATTTGGGATTAGTTGTCACATTTTGTTAATCATGGTATTGAGAAAAAGGATATATGTACTTATCATTTAAATTGATATTTGCTTATTACCTTTACAGTACAAAAGATGTGAATATCAAATGATACTTATTCACTTTTACATATAATTATTGATTGCGGGATAATATTCAATTATGATCTTCATTTTTGTCTTAATTGCACTGTCGTGTATGGCTTACATAATACCTTCAATATTTTAATTCGGTCTCAGGACTTTCCTTCTTATTTAAAGAAAAAAATGATAAAATACATTTTACACGAGAACTTAAAGAATAGTTCTTATTTAATGTGAGGGATATTTCTTGATCACGTAACTTATGTTTTCTGTGAATTTGTTATATAATCATATCGTAAAATATATGCACCCCATCTTCACGATGGCTCTTTCAAATTTTAGCGATCGGTTTAAATGAGACGTAGTATAGAGAATAAAATTAACCGAATTTGATTTTAAGACGGATTAAATTTAATCCAACTAACAAGAGTAATGGTTTTAAGCGTGCAATTCAAAGATTACGCCTTAGTTAAGCTCATTTTGTCAGCAATTTGAGACTTTTTAGTCTTGTTGTTTGTTAATTCAAAGTTGAACCTCCTAACCTCCTTCACTAATCTTAAATGTCGTTGTAGTTGTTGTTTTTTCTTGCCAGTCTGATCCTGAAAATGCGAAGAAAAATAAAATGTTGAGAAAACTGTAAAAACTAATTCGGGATGTTATTCTATCCTTTAACCCTTTACCTCATATATACCCGAAACAACGCACTTTCGACTCCCCCTCTTTAAGGCCTCAAATAGTGAAAAAATGTCCTGTTGAAAAGCATTTGACTGTATCTCAATTTATTGAGAAGTTGCAGCACTTTGAAATCATTTTTTGATGAAAAAAACAACACAAAATAGTAATTGTTTGCAATGTAGATGTTCCCTCGTTACCATGGTAACATGAAATTTTAGGCTGAGCATGTTGTTACAAATGCAATGGTCTAGTTAACATTTGTGCACAGTTTGATTAGTATTGAAGCAGTTTTTATAGTTTTATAACAATTTGCAATTGTAACGGGAGACTTTTAAACGAAAAGAGACATTTTTCACAAAATGCTCATGAAGTAATGGGTTAACAGAACACATTGCCATATGTCGCAAATCATATTCGACAGCATTATACTGAAGATAGTTGTTTTGGTTTGAAATGTTTGAGTTTTCAGATTTCATAATATTTTGTATATTCATTTGATTCGCAAATTATCAGATTGGTGGCAAAATAGTTAACCCATTTATTTTCCTCTGGGTCATCAAACTCATTTAACAATCAGGCCGCCACTTCAAACTACTCTTCTTGACGGCTTAGAATTATGGTAAATTAGCAATAAGGGCCTTCTCAGGAAGTGGAAATGATATTAAATTCCTTACTAAATTCATTTTGTTTTCTTTTCGTATGCTGTTAGTAAAACATATCATATCAAATCTTTATAAACAATACAAAAGGACAATGACTATGATATTTATTATATTTGTCAGATATTGAAATAAAACAAAACCTTGAGAGATATTTTTCATTTTTTTCCTATTTTACTGTCATGCATGAACGTTTCATGGACATTGTTATTTGGAAAAAAATAAATAATGAGATCAAAAAGATAATGATAATGCTTCACAGCTTCCAGTAAAAGTATGTTTGTCTACAAAATGATCATGTTGATATAATAACAACCCATAAAATAATTACTCATGTATGGCATAATGCTGCTGGCAAGTGTGAGATACTTGATAAAGAATGACATAAATTAATAAAGCAGGTTCTAAGTATAATCATCATAAAATCTTCATACTAAATTATTTTGAATTTTGATTTCAACATTTTGTGTTCTTTCTATCTTTCTTTTTGGTACTGTTAAACTTATCCAAATGATACATTTCGTTAGTTTTTATCAATACTTGGAATATTTTCGGAAATTGTGTCCAATTGCAGACCAATTCAATTTAATGCTTTAATGAAAATACACTCATTTTCGAATGAAAAAAACCCATAAATCTCCGTTTCCGTTATCGACTAGCCTGTGTCAAACAAAATTGCGGACAACGTGTTTGTTCTGCATTGTTACATCACCAAAAGTCGTTGTTAATTTTCTTTTAAGATATGTTCAATATTTCACAACATTCATTAAACTTGTATTAAATTTCCTATGTATTCGGTATGTTTACTGCAATGGTGACAAATAAGTTCTAATTTGTCTCAAATAACCTTTTCGGGAATTCCAACTTTATCATGCTTTGCATTTCACACGCTGCCGAACATGTGATGCATTAGAAAATGTCCTAGTCAAAATGACTCCTTTCTGCCTACCTCCGAGGAATAGTTTTGTTATGTATCATCATCCGAGGAATTTCACACAATCTTGAACGATAATAGCACGGTACTACATGTGCGATATTTACCGCGGTTCACTTAAACCTATGCATTTTTGGGATATTTTGAACTTAGACAAGTGTCAGACTGATTGCTCATCTGGGTTGTTAAATATGTTAAATTCTTCTGTTTATTAAATCAAAGATTATCATTCTAGAAATGTCAAATTTCAATTAATTGTGCTGTACATTATAAGTGCATACTGAGATGTCAAAGTGTACCAGAAACAAAAGCGAGACGTTACCATTAATAATATGTCTGTCATTTTTGGGTCAAACAAATGCAATGATCTTTAAAGTAGATAATTTAAACAAAATCGACTTGAATTTCATTGAATAAAGAATCGACAGGAATAGTTTCAGAGTGTCCAAAATCAAAATATTTTTTTTTCGGCGGCAATTTGTTTTATTAGTTTCTCATTATCTTAACTTAAGCAAATATCTTTTTGTTTTAGTATGACTTTAGTTAAGATGTAATGACTTTACTAACCTGGTTATATTTCAATATGCACAAATCTGCTATTATTTCGATAACATATCATTCACGTCCACTTGCCATGACGTAAAATAAATTTGAACGATAAGCCGATAAAAACCGGCGAACAAATAGGTTCTTTTACAATCAAGAATCTAATAATCTTGTTTCCATTTGAATTATTTGTTACATTCACGCCAATTCGTTATGAAAGACAAGATAATTATAAGCCTAGAAACTCCAATAACTAATAGGTTCGTATGAAATCAGAGATCTAATTCATTTTGTTTCTATTTTAATAATTTGTTACATTCATGTCCAATGGTCATGATAGACAAAATATTATAATCAATTCATACAATAAGCTCTAAGAACTAATAGGTTCGTATCAAACTAGAGATTAAATACGTTTTTCAAATCAATGTCATTTTATATTATCTGGCAATATAATTTCACATTATATGTGCATGATTGTAATATTTCATTGCAATGAACTCTTTGATAAAAATTCTGACTTCAGACGACTGCTAAAATGCTGAAATGCTTGACTGTGCATGAAATACGAACAAATCAGCAGTCCTTCTGCAAGAAAATACATTTACACGTTAATGATAAAAGGATGTATATACTGTAGGTTTTATAACATCTATTGGCTTAGCGGTAAAAGCAGATGTTAGGATTCTGTATTCTCTATTTTACATGACAGTATATTGTTATATCAAATTATTGTCGTAAGATAACAATTTGCAAACGTCATCAATTCGGAATAATTGGCGAGTTTAAAAATGTGCGAATTTCTAAATGTGATAACATTTTTTTGATAAATACAAACGATCATTTATTTGTAACATAAAATACCCAATTGAAGAAACATAGCGTAAGTAATTTGAAAGAGATTCTACCATACACATTTTGTTTGTCAAGCGTTAATATGCCTTTGTAAATCGTAAAACTATGATTCCTATCAAAATTTGTTTTGTCATTAATTTCACCGAACATACATGGTGATCGTGTTATAAAAATATATATATAATTTGGTGCGCATACATGTTCACTATTTATTACATTAAACATGTGCGGTGTCCTTCTAATAATTAACCGTTAGCATAACAAACTATTCTTCAACTACTTACAGAAACTATAGACACAAAAAGCACTATCAATGCAGTTTTCCTAAATCTGAAACATATAAAAATATAACGCAACATGCCCCGTCAGTAGACGATATTTCAAGTTTTCTGCTAATATAAACTGGTTTTCAAATTTTCATTTGTTGGTCAATATTCTTGTAAACATCTTGGTTTTTTGGTCAAGTTTCGGTAAACAAACCTTACTTTACGCTTCAAAAGAAATTTAAAATGAATCATCGGTATAAACGTTTCGTTTTTTTTTTCTCTCAAAAAATTGTACTGTTAACGCGAATGCAATGTTAATATAACTAAAAAAGTCATTGAAGAAAATTAAAAGAAAAACTATAAATAGCTTGGAATGATTAACCGTAAGGAAGTAATTATCATCTAAGCTATTGCAGTTTTTTTCTTGCTTGGCTTTTCTTTTTTATTAATATAATTGATTAGTTAATGTAATGATGAGGTCCGTAAAATCATAAAGTAGTGTGGCTATGAAATTCGTCCCCTAATCGGCCTTTTATGTAATGTTGTTCTTTATGTCCGTCAATGCTATGTTTTAATGAGGTTTTTATTCATAACAATTAGCAACAAATAAAAGAAGTGTGAATGTAAGACTGGTACAAAACTCTTGGAAAACAGTGATTTCCTGGACACTTCTATGGATTTCATTTAAGGATAGAAAAGATCCGTAGTGATATTTTGCTATAAGAATTAACTAAAGGATAAGCGTGTGTTAGAAATAATGTGAAAGCCCGAAATACCTATTGAAAGACATGTCCAATCAGACAACAAATGGTGTCATTTGTCTCCTATCTCTAGGGAGATCTTAACTTTTTAGTTAAAGATGTAAATTTGTGAGTCTTAATATAGACTAATTTACAGTATACTGTAAACGAACGTTGAATGAAGCCTACTTTGAGATTTTTCTAGGTTAACCATCCTCGTTTCTTTAAAAGATGAGCGGACAGTTCTGATATTCAGATAACTTATTAACAAAATGCAAAAGTCCTAAAATAGCGGGAAACACCTGCAGTATGCATGGAAAAATATATACAATTACACAATAGAAAACGGCTATTTTACATTCTTAGGTTAATAGTTATATATTCAATCATAGGAGAAGAAAAAAAAGCTATATAATTTAAAACAGATTCAATGAAGTATGACCGGTAAGTCGCTGATTAAAATAAGAATATAATATAAAATAATAAGAGTATCAGAAATATTCCTGGGCTTGATTCAATGAATTTCTAAAAAGTTAAAAAAAAAACAAAACAATTTGTTAAAAAATGTCAGCAATAATTTTAATTTACGAGACAACTCGATCTGTTTTGCATTATGTCGATAATTATTTTTTCTAAGAGAAATTGGTCGACGTTCTTAATAAGAATGGATGTTTTTAGTACATGACACTATAATTATTGATTTACCCTTTCAACGGTACATAGTCGCGATGAGAAAGAAAGAACAGAATAAGGAAAACATCATAAAGTTATGTTTTATCAAGTTAAACAGTAACCAATACCACATCCAATAATGTTACATAAAATGACTTTGCATCTAGAATTTTTTTTTTATCACGAGGCTCGAATTCTCGTGATCTGAAAATTTAATGCTAAAATGCTGGAAAAAAATAGCAAAGGTAGAAATATATATTTTGACATAATATGTACAATTTTGAATTTGTTTTTTTTTTTAAATGAAAAAATATAAACTGTAAACTAGCATTTTTCTATTTAGCACGGTTAATAAATCGTAACCTTGGAGCAAAAAGTAATGTAACTGACATTTTTGAGAAAATCACATTTTGTCATTATTTGGTTAGAAATACAAACTTTCACCAGTCTCTGAAGTTTAGAAGCTGAATTTTGATAAAAAATGACTTTGTTGGCATAAAGATAAAAAAGTGTAAGTGCAGCTTCAAAATTTGTTGGTGCAAAAACTACAGTAAGTACACTTATATGAGTTTTTGCGCCAATGTTTATACAGATAAGTTGAAAATAATTTGATGCAAAAAGTGTTGTAACAACATTAAAATATTTCACTACTGCATTATTAAATAGCAAAATTATTTCTAAAATACAAATTTTATATATAAATCTACTTTAGGAAACTAACATTTAAAGAAAATGTTTTATAGAAAAATTATTTATAAAAATTAAAGTCTGTTCATGAGATATAATATAAAAGGATCTCACTGGGATATGTTGGACAAGAAAAGTTTAGGATTCTAAGCAGGTTCATCCAAAATATCGACTACATCCAACCAAAATGTTCAGAAAAGTTCAATATTCCTAGTGGTTTTATCCAAAAACTCAAAGTCTACGTCCCTGTGATGGTTGGATATTATTGAGACATAGATATTATGATATATATCGATCTCCAAATGCCCCTTTTTATAACAAATACATAAATAAACTGTACCATTAGCAAATGACAACAGTAAAAAACATGGTTAATAAGTTGTCACGTTCTTCACTTCAGTGTTGTTATGTTTTTTTCTGGTCCTCTGTAATCATTGACTCAAGCACTTTTAAGTGTTGAAAATTGAGTACAGCTTAAGTCGGTGCTAGGGGGCGTGAGGGATGTTGCACTTTTCATTATTGCTCATGTACAGACTTAATCAAGTGAGTCTGCAGTTTTCATGTAATTTTGTTGTGATTAATGCTTACATTTACTTTGAAATTAAAAAAAAAATACACAGATTTGGATTTACTGTTACTGTTTAAAATTAATTTTAAGATATTCAGTTTTTAAACTTCCTTTCATATGTTTAATGTATTAAATGTGGTTCATAATCCACAATGACCTATTTTAAACAAACCTTACAATTAATTTGTTTGTAATAACAATCTTTCAATGTCTATGCAATGCAGTAACTTCGATACTTAAAATTAAAGTTAGTTCAAAAACTATGGTTAGTGCACTTACATCACTTTTTGCATTTAAAATCACAGTGCAAAAAGTCATGTAAGTGTAGAAGAATTTCTTTTACTTTTTATCCATAAATGAATAATTGTAACGTTTAAAACCAATTTAATACATGTAATAATACTTATTAATCATATTTTAACATTATTGTCTAGAATTAAAAGGGTTTTACTCAAAATGAACAAATCAGTTTTTAATGTCTCCTGTAAAATTTCAAAAATGTCAGTTACAATACTTTTTGCGCCAAGGTGACGAAATATTCTTGTTTGTATAATGTTTTAAAAACAATGATTGTAATTTTTTGTTATAAAATTAGCATAGTATTTAGAGCGTTATCATTATTCAAGCATTTTGCAAAATTCGCATTTCGGACTAATGAATGAGGTTGAATACTAGCAAGTTTCTCCGTTTTATTCTCATAGATTTATATGGTATTTGTTAACATTTTTTTCCACATTTAAAACATTTTTCCGCTGAAACTTTCAATTTGTGCATTGAAAAAGAATTATTCCATACTTTAAATCGCTTATGAATTATTGAATAATTATGTAAAAAACTCGTTTCATAAATTGATTTTGCAATAAAATGGGATATCGACATAGACATATTGACATACATACAGTTAAATACTGAGTCAATATATTTAGATCCAATTCCGTGATAATGCTTTGTTAGACCAATGTTGACAACATGTTTGATCTGTCAGCCTCAAGGTTAAACATCATAATTTATCTGCTAAATGTGCTTGACATTGATAACCTCTCATCGTACATAAAGTTATACTATTGTGCTCCGTTATTTTGTGAAAAGTTTAGTTTAGATGCACTTTTTTAATGGGGGAGATGAAAATGTCATTTCTGAATGACTTGAAATGGTAGCAAAAGTGAAAACAAAGGTGCTATGATAATTGCCTTTTCAAAACATAAGCGGATGTTACGCAGTTCTTACTTAATTTTGTTCATATTTATATTTGAAACATGCAAAAGCATTTGCAAATATTTGTTGACAAAATCTTTTATGCTCTAACTGCTGTTAAAGATGTACATTCAATGTACTGAGTCGAAATATTGTAAAAGTAGACGAACCTGTGGAATATTATTCACATCTAACGTTAATTACATATGTTTGTATTTTTAATTATTTTAACACTTTGACTGAGATCCATAAAAAACGTGACGAAAAAAAAATAGTATCTAATTTTAAATTGTTGACTTTGTATATTGGCAACATTGTCCTATATCGTTATCAAGTTTTACTGAAAAAGTACAGATTTTGTCAATAACACAGACCTTGATTAAGCATTGTTTGGTTCTTAATTTCCTTAATCGAATCGCAGTCTTTGTCTTTTTTTCCTTTATTGACATAATAACAACCAAATCGATTAATTACTGTTTTATTGTATTTTTTGTTTGTTTACCTTAATACATTGTGTCACGGTTTAAAATAATGGAAAAGGCATTCTTTCTATTTTGTTTATAAGTGCGATTTGAATTCAAACAAGAACGTGCTTGGATTGCCACGATATCTTTGACGTTTGGGTTCAAGCGAAATCTAGAATTCATAACAGAAACATATATTAATGATGGGAGATGAAGTAAGAAATTGTCTAGCGTGTAAAATGATGTAACGTGTTTGTTCTTAATTCAATCTGTCAGTTATCTAAATAATTGGTGTCTTTTCAATTAGATTTTAGCACAATCCATATAGTCAATGTGAAGGAATATCCACAACGGGCATTACTTTGGTCACTGGCTGGCACATGAGTAAAACCAACAACATTATTTAAAGCAAGAACGTGCATGTGATTAGAACCACCAACATTTTGTAAGCTTGCTGGAAAGTTGTCTCACATAATATAATTCAAAGTTAAAACTACAGTGCAGTGGTGACGGGCAAGTGATTTCTAATAAAAGGACTTAATCATTCGCCACAGACAGACCCGTACAAATTGAATTGATGAAATGTTGTAGCTATGTTTCTTAATTGATACTCATCACCATTGTAATGCACTCAATGGATGAAATCATAGCATAATGTAATTATTTGTGCTCATGCAATCAATGTCAAAGCATAATTTGCATGTTAATTGCTTTAGAAACGAGTTACGCCATACAAACTATCGGTACACTCTACTCAGAACTGAAAAATCAATAATGTCCTAATGACTCTGAGGGAGAAAAAAAACATCATTTGTAGCTATGCAATATATACAATAGGAGTACGTGTTGTAATTTATATGCTTATAAACATACCGTTTCATAACTTTTTGCATGTTTTCATATTCACATATATGTGTAAAGACATACATTTTGTCACACCAAAATCAATTACCCTTTTTTATTCTCAATCAAGCGATTATTTCGATTTCTAGCATTATAAAATACTTCTATTTTTCTCTCTTGTGCATCAGACGGTTTATAATGTGTCAGACGAATAATAAATTACCTCAATTTTCTGTAGGTTTTTCTCTATTTCATTGTCACATCCGTGTTGTTAATGCCGTGTGGTGGCTGTTAAAGTATCCCAGTAAATTTTATCAATGGTGTTATATTTTCGATCCTTTATGATCGTTCAGCACGACATTATTGCTGTGTATACATTTTAGATGGTATTTTTGTTCCTTGTATTTGGCAATTTACAACTTGGGTGGTTCCAGTTTTCCTAATTGAATACAGTCTAATCTCCCTAAGAATATGTTGCCCGCTTTTTAAATTTTTCTTTTGACGTCTTGTCTGTGATATGCAGCTTTCATAAACTCAGATCCCCTTTCAAAATTCCATTTTATTTAGTTCCGGTCATTGTTTTCTCGTTTAGGGCACACACATTCTTTTACTCGGATACCATACCCTGCTTTTCATGGAATGACACTACTGTGCTCCATGATTACCGCCGTATGAACACAACTGCCGATGTTTCTTGATCAAAATTTCACCATTTTTGTGCACTTTCCAGTACCGAACATGAACAGGCTCAATCAAACTGAGTCTGCAACATTTTACAATTTTGCCGTGTTGGGCTTTCTTTAGGGATTCTTTTCATCAATTTGATAACAAATTATAGATATAGATGTATTGACTGGCATAATCTATTAGGAACTTTCTAATTATTTCATAAAATTAAATGACAAGACATGATCTTATTTTGTGCAACATCAAAACAATCCTTCAGACTAATTTGTTTGAATATCATAAATTATTATTTGTTTGTAATATTTGGCTTAAGCAACATTCTTGACTTGTTGAAGTAGTTAGATATTCGAGAATTCCTACAGCCTGTTTAGTTAATTTTATATGATACTGTGCAATTTAGCACACATTTTAGCGGAAGTCTAAATTCACGAACAAAATGGTCATTTCTGACTTTACATTATTGATGACATGTTAATTAATGCCATCAGTGATTACATCAATTAAGTCGCATTTATAAGTTCAACTATCTTTTCAAAACCAAGACATGAGTTATATTATAGTTCGCCAAAATTGTAAACATCTTATTTTCTACAAAAAATGAACTAAGTTGAACATTTACAATTCAATTAAATTGAAATATTTACGGTTTCTGTACATAGTTTACTTTAATTAACAATCTACATTTTATTATTGCAAACATCAGGTAGAAAACACCTCATTGAGGCGGTATTGCGACCGTTGCGAATTCTAGGTATAAATCAACTTCTCAACCACTTGCAAAATGAATGGATGTAATTAAAAATATGTATGCTGAACGAAATATCTATTGCTTAATGTTATGTTATTTATATTTACATTTATACAACACAAATGAAGGACCATTACAACTAAATAGGATTAACATTATTCCTTCTGAAGGTATTTCCCGAAATTGCATTTAATAGGATTTATGTTTAATAAAATTGACAGTTTCTCTAATGAATGAAAACTCCTCTATTGTTTAACCTTTTGGTAATGGTTGTAATAAAAACTGGTATGTTCACAAGTAATGAGTCCGGACTTACATCAAATGGTACAAAAATATAAGGAAACGTCTTTAAAAAATAGTTTTAGGTATTGATATCAGGTGAGATTAGACTTTCATATAACCGTTTTGATTTCTACTACATTTGTATCTGTTTAAAGATTTAACAAGAGCACCGCTAGGCGGAGCATTATATGCCCGAAAGTGTTTTTTTTTTTTTTTTTTAAGTTAGGATGATGCATTAAGTAAGGGTATGAAAACTGTTTTCAGTTTCAAAGTAATGATGACCTTGACCTTTGACCTTGTGACCTCAAAATCAATGTGGGTCTTTTACCCAATATGAACAATCATCCTATGAAGTTTGCATTTTGTGGGCCAAATGGTACTTTAGTTATGCTCCGGAAACTGTTTTCATTTGTAAGGTGATAGTGACCTTGACCTTTGACCTTGTGACCCCAAATCAATAGGGGTCTTTTGATCAATATGGAAAATCATCCTATGAAGTTTGAACACTGTAGGCAAACTGGAACTTAAGTTATGCTCCGGAAACTGTTTTCAGTTTTAAGGTAATAGTGACCTTGACCTTTGACCTTGTGACCCCAAATCAATAGGGGTCTTCTACCTAATATGGACAATCATCCTATGAAGTTTAAACACTGTGGACCAAATTGAACTTAAGTTATGCTCCGGAAACTGTTTTCAGTTTTAAGGTAATAGTGACCTTGACCTTTGACCTTGTGTCCCCACAATCAATAGGGATTTTCTACCCAATATGGACAATCATCCTATGAAGTTTGAATATTGTGGGCCAAATGAAACTTAAGTTATGCTCCGGAAACCAATTTGCTAACGGACGAACGAACGGACAGACGGACGGACGCCATGGGGTATAACATAATATGCCCGAAATTCTTTCGGGCATATAAAAAGTGTGAAAAAAGAACACATTGAAACAAGTGGTAGTAGTTTTGCTGTTTTTGTTGTTGTTGTTGTTGTTTAGGTGTATTTGTTTCAGATTATCTTAAAGTTTATTAATAACCCATTTTAACAAAATCATGACACTCATAATGAATAAATATATTATTCACATGCAATATGTCATTTTCTCATAGTGCAGTTTAGAAAAATGTATACAACCTACAATGCAAATCAAGACATGCATCAGATTGCATGTTAAATATAATACCTGGATAATGATATTATTATAAAATCATCCTTTAAAATGATATTCAGCAATGGTAAAACTCATTTAGATATTTGAATCATCTTACGAGGAATGATATAAAAAGGAATACGTAATTAAAAAGGTCCGAAGCGGCAATATTGAACATGTTGCAGGCTTGGTTTGAGTCAGTTTTAGATTATTTTAGAACAGAGTGCTGTTTAAGAATATAACCTATAACAATGCTATTGCACAATTGCTTAAATTATTGACGAAATGAGTGCGTATCTGTATCTTCATTGAGATGAAACTGTCATATGATGTTTATTTTAGCCAAGTATATAGATTGCAATATGAATAGTTGGTATATATTTCTATATGAAACCTTTTGCAATAATGTATATTGTGTTAACATCTTTTTTTCTTTGTTTAAGAAAGAAACAATGAATTATGTTACAAAATTATCTGTTTATTTGATAGTGTTGAAACTGTCATATAATGTGTTTAAATCAAGGAAATTACAATATGAATCTTTGGTATATATTTTTTTTATAATAGATATCTACTTTTGTAACAGTGAAATATATGTGGACATATTTCTATGTTTTCTAAATCAAAGCGTGGATCATTTTTCGTTTATATGCTATAAATAATTTAAAGTGAAAAAAACTTAAGAAAAATAGAGTGATTTGATTTTTCTTTTTTTCTTTCCGGAATGGAAAAGTGAGGACGATGCTTAATGCGTAGCTCAATGCTGGAAGGTTAT
>NW_026859822.1:0-21588 GCF_026571515.1 Ruditapes philippinarum
TGTCTCGCGCTCCCGCTAATTAGCGTGTTTTTGCTCCACGTTCCCGCCGTTTAAACACGTGATTTCTCGACTTATCGTTTGGCGGGGTCGCAGGGCAAAAACATGAATTGCACAAATCAGTCACCATAGAAATGGGATACCAAAATGTGGTTGAAAAATATGTATGTTGTCAAAACATTACACTTTCTCTCAAGAGGAGAGCTATAGTAAACTGATCATACATTTTGGCATCCATTTGCTTCATTACCATAATTTCCAATTACTACAACACAGCAGCATTCTGTTTTGCTTTAATTTTTTATATTAAGTAGTTCCAAAGTTACATATTAAGAGACACTTTTAATTCAGTTTGAAATTTACTTCATACAAAATAATACGTTAATCACAATCTATGAAGTGCATTTGCTTGCCTAAAGGTCGATTTTATATCTGGTTAATTTTAATTTTCTTAATCGAAGCTATTTTTTGTAGAGAGCATACCAACAGCCAAAGAAACTGTACATTTTAGTTAATGATTGTATACTCATAAGACATTTGAAAACAAAAATGAAAGTATGAATCAGATAAAAGATGAAATCATATTTTATTTGTTGTATTCAGAATAAAGCCTTTCCCGCAAGTTATCGACTGCAAAGAAGTTATACATAAGACAAGAAGCTAGTTCCTTTTCTAATACAGGTATAACAAGTTCAGTTTTGGAGCAGCTAACATGAACTTATTATTTTTCAATAAATACTTTTTCTTAAGCATTTTGAAATTAATTTGGGAAGAGTATCATACAATTTTCCTATCTACACGTTCTTAGACTAGAGTTTTGCGTCAATTGCTTTTGTCCTTAGTACTTGGCAATTCCTGTTTTGTGTTGCGTTATTGCCCATTATTGCTCGAGTTAAGGTTTCTATTTATATGCTTGGGAGATCTCAATTCGATTTCATTTGCGGTTATATTTGGACAGTTGAACACAATGGTATGCATGTGTCTTGCGTTTGTTTTATACTTTGTGTGGGTTTAGTTTACACCAATAGAAATGAGATTAAAGCAAAAAAACAAACAACAATATTATGTACATCAAGTCTGGTCTCCTTTCGAACCTGGGTCACCCTGTCAAATATGAGCGGTAAAAACATTCCAAAACATCAAATTTACAAATTTGATAACTTCATGTACATACTATAAAATAAAAATGCCATTCTGTTTTATTTGTGTTTTATTTCAAATCTTGTAAATATTGTTAATTAATGTTTCTCAACCTGAAATTAATATTTTACAGTCTACAAAAACATTACCTTAGAGGTTAGAATATAGCATATCACAAGCGTGTTCTTTTGCATATTTAGACAGAGCCTGAATCTATAGTATGTCATTTAAAGCAGCACACCTCCAGGTTAATATTTATTTTCTTAAAAATATGAAAATGTACCGGGTATTCAACAGTATATTATTGTAAAGTAACCAGAAGAATGCAATTTACACATTATTTATGGCACTTACAACCTAGGTAAATTACTATGAGGAGGTCAAAATATGCAAAATTAGCCCTTGCTGCATTGGTAATGCAGTAGATATATAATTATACATACTGAAAAATTCAGTCATTAATCGCAAATAACATGTAAATTTTTACTAGAATTTTTAATCTTTGTACCTTTCCTAAGATCTTAGTGCATTTTTCCCAGGTTTGATTTAATCGAAATCTGGAGGCCTGCAGCTTTAAACTATATTGTATCACATTCAAATACGCAGGTAGTTTGCAATTACTCGTTTTCAAAATTTATACAATAATTTTGTTAATACACGCTTCTGATATACCTGTTTAGCGTTATACAAATATTTATATTATCACTTTTAAATTTTTTTAAAAATTGCCCTTGTAAAAACTTTGTTGTAATTCACGAAAAAGAAAAAGAGATTACCTAATGAAATCGACTAAATGAATTTTAATCATCATTAAGAAATCAATAATGATTGAAATAACCTCGACAAAATATTATGCATGTAATACATCAAAACTTATATGACATTTAATTATCATGAAATTATGAAATTATATGTACAAAATCATACAGTTAAATATTTAAAACACACATCCTCCTGAATCACTAAAAATTGAGAAAAATCAATTTGTTTTTGAAAGAAGAAATTCCATACAAAGTTTAAAAAAATACACAACAAGCTACAAATAAACATGATATGATTGTTTTTCTAATACAAAGCAAGCAAGTTTAAGTGTACCACTGCAGTTGAATTTCCATTTAAAGCCCATAAACTGAGAGAATTGGTTTTACCAATATAAATGTAAATAATATATCTAATGATGACCATGTAACTATCAGACATCAATCTATGCTTATATAATTTCATCTTTTACTTATATAGTTTGAAGTACAATAAAATCAGCCAAAGAGATATTAAATCATTTTTTTAAAGTAGTCACATTAAACCCAAAAATAAAAAAACATGTTCACTCCGCAAAACAATTTATTTTTTGATGCCCGGTTAAATTCCAAAAATAACTAATTGATCATATAGCTGAATCATCTCTTACTTCTACAGAATTTTGTAATTTACTACAATGTAAGTGATTAACATCTCTGTATGTAAGTTCACCTGGGACATATTATTACACACAACATTCATCGCTACTTTCATAAGGGGATAATCGATATCATGATCTTAACCCATTATTGACATGTTTGCCCTTTCTTAAGAAGAAAACAACGCACTCATTCCTGATTATTTAACGACAAAATATACAACATGTTATTAATCAATTATTGACATGTTTGCCCTTTCTAAAGAATAAAGCAATGTACTCATTTCTGATTATTTAACGACAAAATATACACCCATTATTGACATGTTTGCTCTTTCTAAAGAATAAAACAATATACTCATTTCTGATGAGCTAACGACAAAATATACAACATGTTATCAATAAATTATTGGCATGTTTGCCATTTCTAAAGAAAAAACAACGTACGCATTTCTTATTATTTAACGACAAAATAAACAACATGATATACACCCATTATTGACATGTTTGCTCTTTCTAAAGAATAAAACAATATACTCATTTCTGATGAGCTAACGACAAAATATACAACATGTTATCAACCAATTATTGGAATGTTTGCCATTTCTAAAGAATAAAACAAATTACTCATTGCTGATTATTTAACGACAAAATAAACAACATGCTATAAATCCATTATTAACATGTTTGCCCTTTTTCTTAAGAAGAAAACAATGTACTCATTGCTGATTATTTAACGACAAAATATACAACACGCTTTAAACCCATTATTTACATGTTTGCCCGTTTTAAAGAAAAAGACAATGTACTCATTTCTGATGAGTTAACGACAAAATATACACCCATTATTGACATGTTTGCTCTTTCTAAAGAATAAAACAATATACTCATTTCTGATGAGCTAACGACAAATTATACAACATGTTATCAATAAATTATTGGCATGTTTGCCATTTCTAAAGAAAAAACAACGTACGCATTTCTGATTATTTAACGACAAAATAAACAACATGATATACACCCATTATTGACATGTTTGCTCTTTCTAAAGAATAAAACAATATACTCATTTCTGATGAGCTAACGACAAAATATACAACATGTTATCAACCAATTATTGGCATGTTTGCCATTTCTAAAGAAAAAACAACGTATGCATTTCTGATTATCTAACGGCAAAATATACAACATGCTCTAAACCCATTATTGACATGTTTGCCCTTTCTAAAGATCAAAACAAATTACTCATTTCTGATTATTTAACGACATAATATAATATACAACATGATATAAACCCATTATTGGCATGTTTGCCCTTTCTTAAGAAGAAAACAATGTACTCATTTCTGATGAGTTAACGACAAAATATACATGGTTTTGCTTTATAGTAATCATTTAAGTTCTATTGACAGGACTGTAAGAAGGTCATGATAAAATGTTTCACTGTTTCAGAGGAAGAAGCACATTTTGTACTAAATGTATTAACAGATGATACATTCCAGTGTTTTAAATATGACATGTCACATGTACAGTCAATAGGCCTCCCGCTAAGTTTTAAATATCTCAGCTTTGTCAAGAATGTCACTGCGACAGGAACATGGTCAAGACGCGTGTAATCTAAAACTAGATAAGATAAATCGATATTATTATAAAACGCATCTGGTGCTATATACGAAATGGGATTGTGAAACAAATGTAGAACAATCAAAGAAAATAATCTTGACAAGTCAGGTGTTTCTATTGTTTTTATCTTATTACCATAAAGAAAAATCTGTTTAAGACGTTTGAACAGATTCAACGCATACGGTATTCTTTCAAAACGGTTATATTGTAAATATATAGATGTAAGTTCATTGGACGTTGGAATTTTAGTACTTTCTATATACTCAAGTGAGTTATTCAAGATATTTAACTTTGAAAGGAATGGGAACAAGGTAAAAACATTTGGAAACGTATGAATGTTACTGCTAGCTAGATTAAGCTCAAAAACGGTAGAATTAGTTTGAGTACATGGCGCAAAAGTAGAGGATATATTTGTCTGGAGATGATAAGCAAATCTAAATGTGAAAGAAGTAAGCTGACTGAGGTGGCATATAGCATTAGGAACATCCTTAAGCTTGGAGTAATCAAGAGTAAGATGTCTAAGCGTACTTTCAAATCCATGGAAAACATTAACATCTAATTGTGGATAAGGTATGTGGTTTGCAATCAATGATTCTAATACTCGAAGGTAATGAAGTTCCTTGGGCCACTCGGTGAAAGTATCTAAATCGAAGCTAAAGTAAGTCAAGCTTCTTCCTATATTGTGCATAACTAATGTATCAAGAGAATGTAAAGGGTTGTCACAAATATCAAGACTTTTTAGGTTAACAAGATATTTGATAGCCAATGGTAAAATTGTTATATTGTTACTTTGCAGCTGCAGACTTTTGATGGTTTTTGCAATCCCATTAAATGCATTGCTTTCAATCCTGTGTATCATATTTCCTTGAAGTTGTAAATCTATATCGTTTGCATTGATTGAGCTCAAATTTCGAAAGGTATCATTTTGAATAACAGTTAATTTGTTGTAACTAAAATACAGATTTATCTTATCAACGTTTGCACTAAATTGTTTAATATCCGTAATGGTCGTTAGATCTGTACTGCTGCATCTGATATCTATGCCGTCATAACTGTCAAAGCATGTGCAAGGTGAGGACACTAGGCAATCGTTCTGAAGTATGAATGTGGTAGAAAATCTCAAGTAGGCAATTATCACTATAGCAAGAATCTGAAAAGTCAAAAACTTAATTATTCTTTCAGAAGATGACTGTTTTGAGTTTAAGTTTAAAACCAGTTTTGATATGACCTTGCTTTAAATGAAATTGTCACTTTGCTATATGGACTACTACTTTAGTTCCTGTTTTGAAATTCGAGTGTTCTATATGAAATGAAAAGAAGAATAATATTTAATCTTAAGATTAAATTTAAGAACATGAAAAAACAGCAAAATTGACAATGTTGAAAGTCCGATTTGATTGAGCCTGTTCGTGAACGGTACTAGGAAGTACAAGGTACCGTCTAAGTCCTCAAACACCTACTTAATTCAACATTTCACACGAAAACGTAAAATTTCTATTTAGAAAAATACGCATATGTGTTCATAAGGCGGTAATATCACGGAACATTTTTTGAAACACGTTAGTGCCATTTCATGAAAAGAGGCTTTTGGTCCCCAAATTAACCATCGTTCGTTTTAAGTTCCATATTTAAGTACGAGCTTGGTAACATGTGCATGCAATGTATTCATTATCACTTAAAAGTTAGGTAAACTTGAAACTAGGATTTCAAAAAAGATGTTCAAGGCAATTAAGGACACGAATTGCATGTTTTTCTATAAAATCAATTTAAGACGTGATATAAATATTTTCTACTTACAGGTATAACATCACTCATTTTTATTACGCAGACATACATTTGTTTAACACCTGTAAATTCCAGTTATCTGAAACAAGAAAATGATATGTAATATCATACGTAAATAGACGACTCTTTGGTACTTTCACTGTAACAATATGTCTTTGGTACAAAAAACTTGTAGCTTAAGTACTTGCACATATCTACGTTTTTAAAAAATGAACCAACGTCACATACTTTTTAAACCAACATAACAAAATCCATTGATTTTCTTTTACCATTTGATTCTAGAAAGGTTAAGTTTTTGTCCAAAATTATATACAAAATCTTATTTGGAAAGTGGTAGATTTCCTAACGGTCGGTCTGAAGAGGTTTATCTGTATACTCTATAAAGTGATATGTGTCATGAAATTTCATACTTAAACTTGATAAAGTCAATAAAGTAAAAATATTTTTTCAGGAATAGAAACATTCCATGCCAATAAATGATTTAACAAAATAACAAAACTTTCTTTTCCTTTTTTTGCAATAAGCTAAACATTGTTCTTTCGATGCAAATTATCTGTTCCGTAAACTACTATTTCTTCTCAAAGTATTTTATAATGATTTCCCTTGAAATAAAAATTAATGTATACCTGTTTAATTCACATGTTAAATACAAAGCCTATAAAAACATTTTCACTTTGCCAGAAAGGGGTCTCGTTGGATGATTGTTGAAATTCTACAAGTATTTTAGGATGATATTGTGCCGTTTTCGTCACCAGAGCAAGGCAACAGATCGTTTTTGATTTTAAAACATGTAATAGAACATAAACATACAATATTAAAATCGGTATCGAAAGTCAGTATTACATACTTACTCAAATCAAACTATTTAGTTACTGTATCGATGCGTTGTTTAATATATACCACTCCGCTCTAAAAATTGTTCCATGCAATTGAACCGAAATTGAATTCGCTATACCTAACCTTAAATAATGCTTTCTTATCGCAAACCATTCCATTGTTCCATTGGCTAAGGTGTATATAAGTCAAATGTCATGAAATCCTGATGTTAACTCTCATTAAGATTTATAGTAAACACCAAATAATGACGTATCTTAGGAGTATGTAAGGATTTGAACTGTATCTAAGTTCTTTTCAAATCTTCTTTATTTATCTACATGACTCATGAAAATGCTTCATGAGATAAATTTATGAATGTATCGCTTATACACTAGTTCTCAAAAACCATAAAACGTAGGACAATGCACTTGGTGTTTATTTTCAAACAAAGTAATCGTGCATATGATAGTCTATGTCTAGTTTAGATTTAGGAAACATTTCTCACCTTAATTTATAAAAATAAGAACTTACCTAGGCTCGTTTATATCACTATACAAAGTCACGTAAATCCCCCCTGAAACAAATAACACTAAAATCCCGTTTCATTGTAACATTTCATTTCATTATCTGTTACAATGTTTCATTTAAAAGTTCATATCTGATAAAATAAAAAAGTTTTAACATTAAGCAACTTGTAATGAAAAAGGCAAATAGAGTTTTTAAATCAATTTCTTATTAAAACACATTTTATAATGTATCCGCCAGATATGGACATTTCATTTCACATAATATTATCACAATCTCTTCAATCAACCCATAAATTGAAAACGTTACTGGGGGTGATTGTAATTTATTTATTAAGATGGCTAGACAATCAGCAATAATTAGATATCACCTTTTCAAGTTTAGTGTTTCAGTGTCAGTATTACAGCATTGCTTTACTTTGTGAACTAGAACTGTTATGGCTGAATGACAATAAGCCGGTAATGTCGCCGTATAAAAAAGACATGTCATTGTATAAGTCGAACACGATAACGTTTACATTAATCAGTCATACCATTATGATATCATGGGTTGTGCAAGTTTCATCAGTTATCACACTTTGCATTTTTATTGCAGTCATTGAACAGATTGAACTAGTATTGTCAATTTAATGCTATTTTAAACTCTGAATTCAATTTGCTACATTTTTTTACAATTTCGGCTCAATTGTATATTTATATATTCAAATATCTTCCAATCCTCTCACTCTAATCACGACTGTACGGGTTGCCTCTAACTTAACCGGTTGGAAGCAAGTGTTTGTAAAACCAAATGTTCTTAAATACTGGTAGTATTGTATGAACTAAATTCACAAGAAGCTAAAATCCAGATCTTTGAAAAAAATATAAAAAGCAAAAAATATAAGAAAAGAAAAAATGCCTTATCTAGGAATCTAACCAGGCTTGGGTATTTACACAGAAGAAGCCAACACTCAACCACTACGCTAATATGCTGAACGGTTAAAAATGAGTAATTATTTTGGTGATTACAGATTAAGGCGATAAATAATATGCTTTTGTATAAGAATTATCGACACCCCTATTTGTCAATATTGATGTAAACAGATAATGAAAGGAAAAGCGAATTCGAGCTATTTTTGTACACCCCATCAAAAACATGAAAATAGTAAGGTGCATGCTTTCCATGCTACCTAGACATTTTGTAACGGATTAGTCAACACGGATTCATGTCAGGGGACCATCTCAAACCATTGCTGAATCTCAATTTTCAAAAATTGGAAAGAAATCGGTTTTATACTTGTGATTATATAAAAATTAACTTATGGTGCATAGCAAAAGTTGAGTGGTATATGAATACATCATCATTGCATAAAATATCGAATACCTATTGGGTAGTTATTGCTTAAGCGACTGTTTGAGTAACATCTGTTATAGAAGTCGTTAAAGGAAAAAAAAGATTTTTGACTTTACTTACAAGTTACTAACCTTGATATATAATTCACGATAAAGGGGTGTCTTTAGAAGACAAAATGACAAAAAGTAATAATGGAAGTGCCAAGAATATATATAACATGTATAATACTCAAACCAAGGATTGAAGCTGTGTTGTTCTGAAGTGTATTTATGAGTTGCTGTATTCTAAATCAGACAAACAAATGCCCCCCCCCCCCAAAAAAAAAAACAAAAAAAAAACAAAAAAAAAAAACAAACAAACAAACAAAAAAACATGCGTCATTTAAAACATGATTTGTAATTCTTAACAATGGTTCCACAAAGATTTACACAGATATTAATGCAGAAACAAACAAATTGTCTACTGTTTAGTTTAAAACTCTGGTGTTTTCTATTTTATGTCAAACTTACATTGGCATTTTCATATTCATGGTGGTTCCAATATTCCTGCTTGAATAATGTTGAATCACCCTTAGGAAATATGTTGCCTGCTTTTTAAATTTGTCTTTTGGGTCATACCTGTGATATGCAGGCTTCATAACCTCTGTTCCCCTTTCAAAATTCCATTTTATTTAGTTCCGCCCATTGTTTTCTCGTTCAGGGCTCACGCTTTCTTTTACTTGGGGACCATACGCCGCTTTTCATGGAATGGCATGAAAGTGTCACATTGAGCTGGAACCAATTTATATAAATATGCTTAGTTTTCGCCTTTTGCCACTTTTTCAAGGCATGCTTGACATTTCTTTGTATTAACATTTTTAATTGTTTCAATAAGTAAACGTTTTACTAAATTTGTCGAAAGTAGAAGTTATCTCAGGCAATGAATAGTTTACAATCTAATTATCTGCCATTCATAAAATTCTAAATACTTACAACGTCCGTATTTTCCTTAATGCATAACAGACTACAGGTTTCTTTCTAACCTATTATTTCGTTCAATAACACAAAGATCTTTGCGTGATCAACAAATACAGATGCCGATCTAAATCCTATATCAGAAAGAATTAATGAAATGCCTGTCAGTAAAGATGGGTTTATTAGGTTTGGAAATTGAATCATCGTCTATGAGAATATAAACAAATTCCAAACACGATAGATGAGTTTTATCAACATGAATTTGACAACTTACCGGTATATCTTATCGGTCTTCATGGTGATTTAATTCGATTTTTAAACCAAATGCAATGTAACAACAGTCAATGTTGTGGTCCAATGCTTTAAACTGCTTCAAAAGAACTGACCACGCCAGTTGTCCAGAGACATAAGATTATCTTTAATACTTGGCACCGCTCGTTTAACCTTTGCTCACCCTTTTTTATATAATTATATCAGTTTTAGTTAATCATATTTCTAATATAGGAATGCTTAAAACATGCGATTTAAAAGCTTAAGATTAGACACTTAAGATTATTGTGAGTGTGTGTACAATATTGGAGCAATAATCAACAGGAAAAATCTGTATAACTATATTATAACAAAACACAATATTTGAATACAATTTGAATATCAATTCTTGTAACGTATTAGGAAACGCACTTGAATTTGTGATAAAAATAATGTGAAAATTTATTCTAAAACTTAGGAACAAGATAATGAAAAATGAATAATGCATACATGTTTGTATAATGATAGCGACGAATAATGTAAACAAGTTACTCATCATTGAAATAGTTCTAAATGAATGTTTAAATGTTCTTCATGTCGATGAGTTATTGATATTTCATAAACACGTTGCAAACATCACATATGCAATATTGTAAATGTATGTTTAACATTTTCTCCCAAATTACTAAAGAAATATTTAAATAATCGTACACTGCCGAAATTTGAGACTGGAATAGGTTTACTATAAGTTTGACCCATGTCTTTATCATAGAGATATATCTTCTGTCGTACAATAATTTGAAAGTCTTACTAGAACGAATAAAAAATCTTCTATTTTTATACGCGAAATACATCAGACACAAATCCGTGACAAGTGGAGACAAAATGCCTGAAGTTATTTTAGGAAAGCAAGCATCATATTGAAAAACGAACGTCTATTTATTATCTTGTGATAACTAAGTTTGTGATCAACAGTGTATTAAATCGTTGGCTACAAGCTATGTCGTAATGGAAAAACCTATTTGTCAACGATGATTTTGATGAACTATTTTATCAGAATTCTTTTTTATTTCATTCTGTTTTGAAACTTGTCTCTATTTCTCCCTCTTTTAGTTTTGATATCAGCTTAGCAATTAAGAACACTTACATCAGAAAACCATGTTTTGTTTGAAATATGTAAGAAAATTAAATGTGACTTTTGATATGCAACAACTACCCATTTAAATTATATATGTTAAGAACGAGTAATATGGTAAGTAACATGTATAGAATCATTTGAAAAATCAGCGATATTACATTTTTGCAAGTAACGGACCCAAAAACACCGGACTTATTCTAGCTGGTTTAAGATCAGATCCTTATCTCAAAGGTTCCAAATTTGTCTTAAATACTTTAGAGAAAGCTGGTTGAGTTGATAACATTGATTAGTGAGTATTCACACGAGAAGTTAGGCCTCTGGGATTTCAAAACGGCAAACGGGATCATTGATAACAGCACTTTTAAGTGTTGAAATTTGAGTACCGCTTAAGTCGGTGCAAGTTGATGTAAAGGCTGTTGCACGTTGCATGTTATGTCGGAGCCTTGATGTATGTTTCACTTTTTCTAGCATAACTTAAGATATTGGTTCTGTCTGCGCTTCATATCTGTATACAGTTGGTACCGCACTGGGACAGAAGTTATATAGATGTGAAAAGGGGACATTTACATAGATTTATTTCAGTGTCCATGCAATAACTTGGTAAAACATGTTTCATACGTATGTAGACAATGAAGCAGTAATGAAATCACATTAATTTCATAATTCTAGAGATAACTCAGTTAAAGCATATATATCTTATTGGTGTCATATCATCTATTTAATTTAAAACAGGGTTACTCTTATGTTATATTTTATTGGTCTTATATCATCTATCTAAAATGTAAAACTATTACAAAGCATAGAAAAACATCATTTTAAGTCCTAACTTAAACAGTTATTCCAGTATTTTGAACGGAACAATTAAAGTTTATTGTATTTAGAATACATTATCATTGCAAATTACATCAGTAGAAGAGAAGTAATTACAATTCAACATCACAGAAATACATTTCTCACACCTAACTAAACAGGGAAGCTGTCTCTTCTACAGTTTTTACACAAATGACGACTTTTGTTTTCATTGTATCAAAGTATAATCAGTGAGGACAATCCGAAGAAGTTAAACTCTAATTTCCTTTCGTTCATTACACTGATAATTATATCTTTTCGTCCGAGGAATATCTTTATTACAAAGAAAGTAATTCTTTTTTCTTTCTTACCAATTTTTGCATTTAATACACAAAAATGATTGCGTGATCAACAGAATAAAGTTGTCAATCGTAATCTTATATCAGAAGTAGAATTAATGAAATGCCTGTCAGTGAAGATTGTTTTATTAGGTTTGGAAATTTAATCATCGTCTATGAGAATATAAACAAATTCTAAACAAGATAAATGAAAACATTTTATCGACGTCCATCAGACGTCATGTACACTTTTATCTTGTTAAAGCTACTCTACCACATAAAACGGGTCTGAAAAACATCAACATATTTGTTTACAGTTTTCAAATATGCATAGAGGTAAAATTTGCAGATCCCGTGAGATAACTATGACCTAACGGTTATTATGTTTCGGTAGGGAATCACATGACTTTTACGGTTACGCGTACAGACAATATGGCGGCCTAAATTCCTCGCTTCACATGTGTTTTTCAGGTAATTCTTTATTATATCCCTTTTACTTACATACGAGACCTGTTGCAGCCTACGCGGAATAAAGAATTGTTGCTGCCTATACCTTATTTTCCACCCCTGTGCTCATAGCTTTTACAAACACTCAAAAATTCAACAGAAATTTTCAATGTGGACAATTATTTTTCGGGTAACATTCACGCAAAATTTGTATTTTTTATGATTTTGATTAAACTACGTCGAGTTAGCAAAGACAAAATGTTGATAGAATTTCTTTATTTGAAAATGTAAATATTAGGCATGTTAAATGTTGACTGGTCATTTTCTATTCCATTACACGAGAGAAAAATGATTTGGGTAACTCCCACGCGTACTTTTATTGTTGATAACTCCCACGCAATATTTTATATGCAAGCGATATCTATTCAGGTTAAAGCCTAGATATTAAATGAAAAAAATCATGATTGATGCATTTAGCCTTAAACGTTCATAGAATTTTGAATAATATTAAAAATACCGCCAATAGGTCCTTGATAGAATTAAGCCCCTATGGATAGCAGAATACATTCTCACGTGAATATATTAAATTTAGTTTCGATATAGATGAATTAATCGCAGAAATTAAAACAAAAGTCTCAAATATAAGAAGGATGTCGATTTCAGTTTAAGCACAATTACAGTTGTCATTTTTCATAGTTTGCAGATATGGACGGTTTCAGCTCGGATATTGTTTGTGGATAATGTTGGAAAACATTTGTCTAAATGACCACATCAACTGGCTACTCGGCACAGGGCCTTGTAAATGTTGTGGCAAATCGAAAAGTCACAGGTATGGCATTTCACCGTTATTCGTAATATTGAGTTATTTAAAGACATTCAAATCATTTTATCACTTAGTCTTTTATGTAACCAATTATTCTTCAAATTAGTGTCTGTATTTAACATTACTATGTTGTGTTTTTTTTAATCTAAAGAAAAAGGGATATAATAAAGAATTACCTGAAAAACACATGTGAAGCGAGGTTTTTAGGCCGCCATATTTTCTGTACGCGTAACCATAAAAGTCACGTGATTCCCTACCGTGTATAAACACCCGTAATATCACACCCAGTAGGAATTTGTTTCTTTGTTTGAGTTTTAAGTCACACCGACACAGTATAGGTCATTTGGCGACGTTCTAGCTTTACTGGCGGTGGAACGAACGGGCACCTGAGTAGAACCACCGACGTTCCGTAAGCTAGCTGGATAGCTTCCTCACATGAAAGAATCCAAAGTCCCTGTCAGGATTCGAACCCACAGCGGTGAGGGGCAAGTGGTTTGCACACCCAGCTTTATGCAGGTAGTACTTTACCAAGATATGTCATCCTGCTGTGCCTCTTTTGATAGACAAAATTCTTTATGATATATTTGTTTAGCTATCTATTGCATGATCAATAAACTTACCAAGCGCACAATTGTTCTGTCCACAAGTAACTGATCTCCTTGCAACCAGTAAACAGGTGTGTTTATAATGAAAGTCAATATTTACAAAATAAAACGTTGCAGCGGTTAAAAATTACAGCATGATTAAGATAACAAATACATAAGTCATCTATTTTTTATAAATGTACGAGCCTGTGTTTTGCTGAAAATTAATTTAAAAAACGCCCAAACTACAATATGTTTGGAAGCAATTGAATTCAAATTATTCATTGGCGTTTCATTCCCCTTTTTTTTAGCTCACCTGTCACAAAGTTACAGGGTTAGCTTTTGTTATCGCTTTTCGTCCGTCCCTCGTCCGTCCGCCCGTAAACTTTTACTTTAAATGACATCTCCTCATAAACCACTAAGCCAATTTCATCCAAACTTCACAGGAATGTTCCTTTGGTGGTTTCACACCCTTTCAATATGTATGTATATCATATTGATGATTTTAATCTCAAAACCATTTATTCATAAAAGAATTGAAAGATCCCAGTTCATTTGCTTAAACATAAAAAAATTTATTACGACCGAATTTTACAATAATTTGCCTTGAAAGGTATTTGAATGAAAAATCCAACAGAAAAGCGGACCATTTCTTGCAATTTATGTGCATGTTTATAAAACAAAATTATGTGAAATTGTGTGCAAAATTTATTCATATATTCTGTGCTTGAACATATAAACAGAATAACGATAATTTATATAAATCCATACTTGTTTTCGAATGATTACGATATTCTAAATTAATTCGAATGATTGCGAAATTCTCAATTCAATACCAAGTTACAAAACAAACGTTACAACTGCACTTTAAGTTAATATTAAGAAATTTGAAGAAGAACGACATTTTACAATTAAAAGTGTTTTTGTATGTTTGACTGGCCTCCACAATACTATTATTTGTATATACATTAACTCGAGTAGGTAAACTACAAGCTTGATCCATATTTCTCAAACCGCCATGATCAAACAGTTCTTCTTCGATGCCGAATTGGACACACATTAAAAAATCCCACTCTTATTTTCTCACGAATGGCAATGCCCATTTCCGTGTATCTTGTAATGAACATTTTACTGTCAAGCATTTTCTTCTTGAATGTCATGATTTTTCACAGACCCGTAATAGATTTTATTGTGTAAATTCACTCAAACAACTCTTTAAAGGAACTCCACTGAGGTTCATAAGCCTTAAACCATAACATTTTAATTTCTCACATAGATCAATCGGTGCACCTAAAACGGAATATATACAAAAGATAATTAAGAAATATACATAGAAATGCACTGAAAATCGTATGTTTGTGTTATTATCAGTCCGATTTGAGTGAAAAGCGTTTATTTTTATAAACGCTTTTTAATTGTAGGTCATTTTTGTCAATTAAAACACTTATTCTGGAAAAAAAACGAAGCGAGCTAATGATCTGAAAGTTTGCACATAAATTGTTGGTAAAGACCTACATCAGATGGAGTTTATAATCTCAAAAAAATATTTCCAGTCCCGTCATGTCAAAAAACCTTAGTGGAGTCCCTTTAATACAATTCCATCAAAAAACATCATTGAATATTTGAAAGAGATAAACTTGTATTCTAGGATCTAATTGGCTCATTTTCATTGTCATTTACAAAGTTTTACATACCATTTTCAGCCTATTATAGCATTCGGCACGATATGGCCAGTTATGTGTTTACGTGCCGTAAAAATCAAAACAAACAAACAAACTGCCATAGAATGACTGTCAAGCAATACTTAAAGGTTTTCAACAATAAATACAAGTCAACTATTATGCATGCTTTACATGTACATGTATTACTCGCAAAACGTGATGAAGGGACAAATGTCTTTATCTATTTTAGATAGCTAGCAACGTGTTGAAAAACAAACGTATATTCATCCATTTGCAATTACTTGTCACTTGCTATTTGTAGAACTCATACCGATTTTATTTGGAAATCACATGGGCAATTAATGCTTCAGCCTCGTAGTGAAGTATCCAGAATGCAAGATCACATTATAATAAATTTGACGTATCTTCACATTCTGGACACTTCTCCGTCATCTTCCAGATTAATTCTAGATTACAAAAACTTCCCTTTTAAAGATTCGAATACTTTATCAGTCTCCTATAATAATTATACATTTACAAAGGTTCAAGTCATAATTTAAAAATAAAACAGTATCAATAAAAAAGATCAAAGTTCTATTTTTTTCAAGAAAATTAAAACAATAAATATTTATATAGATTTTGTGTATGAACCCGACAAAAGTCAATACATTGTTGCACTCGAACAATCATTTGAAGTAAAGAAAATTAATGACACTTTACAAAGCTCAACATATTTTCAGTAAATGGCTTAACAAATCGCTTAAGTCACATTCATGGAAAGCCAGGGAACAGCGAATTTAGACTTTAAAACAATGTTTTAACTTTTTGAGAACTGTTTTGCAATCTTTATAAATTGTAATTTGTAAATTATTACCTGAATGTATCTTTAATTATTAAATAAAACTAAAAATAAAGCAAAGTCATTTCTTGCTAGTTTCAAGACAAATCACAAACTTTAATTTCCTTTAAAGTGTTGTTATAGTGATAGAAGCCATCCAGACAGTAAAAAACACGGTTAAATGCGTTTTTAATAAAATCAGGCCCACATTACAGCGATGGATAATAATGTTAATTAACAATAAGCATCAAAGATATATATTTCTCTAACATACGCATCGTTTCACATTATAACGTTAATGAAAAGACATTACAAAAGAGAATGCAAAAGTAAAGGTAATTGAAATAGAGACAAAATATATATTTCTAAGACATTTTAACTATCAATGTTCTATTATTGTCTTTAACATTATCATCAAATGATTGCTCTGTAATTGATAAATTGTCAGACAAACTGTCGTATAATTTAGTATAAACTATATACGGCATTCCACCTATGCGTTTCAATTACTGATAATTAGCATGTACGTTTTTTTGTTTTTTGTTTTTTTTAATAAAATCGTAATTTGCTTATTTAAAAGTAAAAAGATAAATCCGTTTCCATCGCCTCCATGTCATGATTGTGTTCAACATCAATTGTGAGAATATTACAATGTCCTTTTTTAATAACGAAGATTTACAGATAAAGATGAAGCGACCTGATTGAAATGATTGGTTTGTTGTATATACCTGATGTTGTAGCAAATGAATGAGGATCTTAAGTGTCTGTCACAAAAACGTTTTTAGATTAAAATAAAGATACAATAAAATGCAAAAATACTACAGTACTTAGTTTATGCAAGTCAAGATGTTTCTTAATTGAACAGAAAAGTCGAATTAAAACACCATGATGCAAAATAGCATATATATTATCACTTGTGAAGATCAAAATGTTTTAGAATTTGTTTACATTCTCATAGACGATGATTGAATTTCCAAACCTAATAAAACAATATTCACTGACAGGCATTTCATTAATTCTTCTTCTGATATAAGATTACAATCGACATCTCTATTTGTTGATCACGCGTAGATTTGTGTGTGGGGGAAGTAAGAAATAATGTACAGCAGATATTAGAATAAAGAAAAGATTTCTTAACATAAAGATATGATAGTAAATAGGTATTTAATTTATCTAATAAGCCATTTTCCTCGCCTCCACTTAAAGCTACATGCTTCCAGATAAGCCAAAATATTTCAATACAGTTGAACAAAAAAAAATATTACTTTGACTTTAGGAATGTAAAAATATTAAAGATTCAAGTAATTATTGACATGTTATATGTGATTAATGACTGATTTTTTCAATATTATGACTATTTCTACTGCGTTACTAACGTAGTAAGGGCTTTTTTTTGCAAATGTTGTACCTCATCTTAGTAATTAACGTGAGTTGTAAGTGCAATTAACTGGGTGTTAATTGCTTCCTTTTGGTCACTACACATTATAATACGTTTTCTCATATTTAAAAAATGTTCATGAAAATTAGCATAAATCTTGAGGTGTGCTGCTTTATGTCTCAGAAACGAACATTTTATATTAATAATCTTATTTACAAGATGTACATTTTTTTCCAAAAATAAACAATGTTTCACTCAGATACTTATTTTTACAACTGCCCAAATAAGTTGTATAGTGTTTTAGTAAAAATATGAAAATGTATGAACTTATCTTATTTATCGACTAAAGAATTTTGGAATGAAGAGTGAAATTTATAGTTTATGTACGAATCTGATGATACCAGACAAACTGGGAATAAGACATTGTTTTTACCTATTCTGACAGTGCAATTTGCTGAGAGTATTTAATATCTAATGCAAAACTTCCTTACTGAAGAGTAATCATTTTCAGCGAGGAAACAATGTTTGTATGTGATATGGTTTCAAAACATACAGGGAGCAAAATTGTGTTTACTTTTGTACTTTTTTGTCTGGATTATTGTTTTATTATTATAGTTTGGAAAATGTTTTCCTCAAATTAAAACATAATAGCAAATTTATATGGACAGTACTTTTGAAATGTTTCTTTATCTAGATTGTTTGTTTTTGCGAAAATGTTTAAACTATACAGATACGTAATTATAACAAGATATAAGGATGTTGCATGAAAAATATTATCATAGTAGAAAAACATTTACATAAACATGTATTAAAAAGTACGTTTGTTAACACTGATGTATGATTTTGATTAAGTAATCTCAATCAGCTTAATTTACATTTTCAATCAGTCTGTTGCTTGGAGGGGGTTATTATACGATCATGTTGAGTAATCTGTCGTTACCTGGGGGGAACACCAATTTCCAATTTCAAATTTTATTGCCTGAAACATTATACAATGTTTATAGCATATAAACAACATAAACATATATACATGTTCAATGGATAAGACATGAGGTAAACAATTAACAAGAGCTTAACAAACAGACAAAGAGAAGATGTTCAATACCTTATCTTTACTACATCTGCGTGAGATACTATCACATTTATAAATGAAAGGTTGATTGTCATCTAAGTATTTATCAAAAACAATAAAATCGTAATCATCAGAAGTTCTACTATTCATGTCACCAGTAATGAGAACATGACCTAAGTTTTCATAATGAACAATATTTGATTCTAAACAATCAAAAAAGTCAAAAGTATTATTTTCTATTACAAACGAATTATTACTTGTGGGTCTCTTGTAAACATGGCATAGATAAATATCAGTATCGTGTGAAAAAAGAGTTCTATCTAATTTTATCCAAAATAGTCCATTGATGTTTTTTTCAATTATACTTATTTTATCTTTAAGATATGTTTTATAATATAGAGAAATACCTCCCGAAAATCGTCCAGTCTTTTTGTGTTTCGATTTAACTCCATATAAATGATTACTTTCAAAACTATCAATGTCAAGATTTGTTCTATTTTCACTAGAAATCCATGTCTCACTTAAAAAAATAATGTCCAAACACTTGATATAGTCAATAAAGTCATGATCCCCTAACTTCCGTTTTAATCCGTTGATATTCCATGCTCCTACGCTAAGGGATAGCTCTTGACCCCCCTAATTGGAGTCCATGTGCTCATGGGGCGCTGAAGTGTACGGTCGTCCATTGATAAAAAGCTCCTTACCGATAAATTTAACGTTTTTCCCGGCATTTTTTGCCTGTCGCATTACGCTATACAAGGATTTGCGTGCATCTCGAACCTCTTTAGGGAGTTGAGCCCCTATGCCAATGTTAGCTTCCTTCAGGGAAGTATTCTTCTCAAATGATGTTTTACGCACTAGCTCACGTTGTCTGTTATAGTGAAACGTTACTATTATAGGGCGAGGTTCCCGGGACGCGTTTCGACGAAAAGGGCGGTATGCATTATCGATAAAGAGGTCCTCCGTGATTTCCAGATGTTTATGGATAATGTCTTGAACGATCTTTTGGCAGTCTTCCGGTCTATCAGCCGGCACTTCCGGTATACCATAGAACACAAGGTTGTCCTTCATTGATTTCATTTCAAGATCAAGTAACTTTTTCTCAGTGTTTGCTTTGTTGTCGGCCATTGTTTTGAGTTTTTCTTCAAAGGATGAACAAGACTGTTTAAGTGTTTTAATCTGCTTTTTTGCTTCGATCAAAGCATTATTATTTTCTTCGAACTTATCCCCGATATACGAGGTTGCGTTTTCTGTTTCTGTCACGCGCTTGTCAATATCTTTCACTTTGATTTCAAGGTCGGAAAGTTTTAGACTAATTGAATTAACAGTTTTTTCTATTTTGTCTATTTTCTCCAAGGGTTTGATTTTCGATTTGATGTCTCTTAGGTCTTCCATAATTTCTATCCACGGCGGCTGTTGAAGTCCAACACCGAATGGAGAATTCGGAGGCGGGCTGTGCCCGTAACCTGGGACGGGTATCCCATATGGCCCCTGTGGAAAAGCCATTCCATATAAACCAAAATAATGAGATGTATCAGCTTTTGTTTTTTTTGACAATTGTTCACTATCTAAATATTGACCACTCGTAACGGGTGAGTAACTCAAACACAGTGTATTGTCCGCTTTGCCTATCTTCTCATGTACAATGTCCGATATTGGTGAGATTATCTTGCGTTTTTCTTTACGTGATTTAACCACTTTTTCATTAGAATTTCCGAAATTTATTCCGTTTGACATTAATAAAACTACATATGTATCCTTTAGTCCATAAAAAATCCAATTTATATTTGGTAAAATAACTTTAAATCCAAATAAATAAGTGTCCACGTTACACGTGTCTTATCCATTAAACTGATCACGTGATATCTCAACAACAGAACACAAGATAATAAGGAATTATTTGCTTCTTTTACAATTCATATATGGTTAAGCCTTATTTTCTGTATGTAGAATCAATATATTGTAAGAAATCACAGATTGTCATTTCTTAGCTTGTATAATTCGTTGCAGAGTTCATGAAATTGTTAAACATGTAGGCATTTACCTTGTTAACTGTGAGTCTTTAAGAAATATCCTACAATATCACTTACTATGTTACTTAATCTCATGTATTTAATGATTTCCTCCTTACATTTACTCAAATTCATGGAGGCTGACATTTTTGTTGTTGTTGTTGTAGTTGGTGACTCTGCGATTTTTACGTTTATGTGATAATTACTCATTATAGGACTGACTTAACCAATAGGAAATATGCCTTTATATTGTTTCGTCTCAGAAACACTTCACAGTCACTTGAAATTATGAATTATTGTTATATTTTACGATTTTGCTTTTGAATAGCTAAGTTCCATTTCGAGCGTCTGTAACTCAGCCGCCGTTCAGGAATCTATTTTTGTTGATTATTTGAAGATCAGTCACTTTTTGTCATAGTGTTGTATATCAAAATGATTGTTATTTTACCAAGAATTGTATTTTATAAGTTTTACATGCATATTACTTACTGTTGATGAGTAAAAGTCATTATATCATGAGTGGAGTCTCAGAAAATGACCGGTAGTTTGTAATTCCTGCCGTTAACCGTTCATTGATTTCATTGGCTCACGGTCGCCGGACAGTAATTTATTGGTTAAAAGGGTCACACCCCTCTTTCTGAGACTCCATCCATTGGTTGTTTTAGATCACGTGGACACGGACCAAAGCAAAA